>NC_061061.1:3043496-3086327 GCF_021917145.1 Hypomesus transpacificus | reverse complement strand
GATCTACTTGTGAACTATGACCAATTAAGAAAGAATAACCAATTAATTACTAATCACAAAAGTAACTTGTCTAAAAAGAGAACAATTTGGTTGTTTTAGTCTTAACATGGTCATAACTTTTCAGAAGCTTGTGCCTCAAATGGGTTCTTTGTGGAAACTAGTTCATGAATATCATATCCCCCCAAATACGTTAACTACAGGCTGAGATTGTGACTACTCTTACCAAAGGATGGATGAATCTTCTCTATTTATTTCAAACTTAAACAGGGTATAATACAAATAATGATCATTTGTTTAACATTTTTAATAATTAGGAAGTGATGCTGACACTCTCATGTTTGGATTAGTTCACTATTATGAGCTCTTGAGCGTCAGTTCAATGTCTCAGACTCCAAAGACCTACCTTTATGTTACAGTAGCCACCTGAGGAGGACTTCTCTTTAGGATATGAATATAAACATTGATGTTCTCTTGTCAAAAACCATTTTCATCCTGCATTTATGTTGCGATAAGCACAAAACCACATCTCCCAGATTACAATGTTTGTTAGACTATCACTAGTGCCTCACAGAAATGTATGCCTGTACCGTATGTGTCAAATATAAAATTAGACTTATTATAGGCCTATTACGTGTGAAAACCAGTATAATTCCTCACTAATTACCTAAGCGTTACCTTGTCATCCTGCAGGAACTACTTGTGATGTGGACCATTATTTTAAAGTGAAAAACATGTTAACTCCTCACTAATTACTCAAGCGTTACCTCGTCATACATTTAGTCATTTAGCAGATGCTCTTATCCAGAGCGACTTACAGTAAGTACAGGGATATTCTCCCCGAGGCAAGTAGGGTGAAGTGCTTGTAACTACTCAGTAGATTTGGTAATGGTGGCAAACAGCAAAAATACCTCACAAAGGACAGGGTGTGAATGAACAGGTTAAGTAGTGTCAGTGAGTGGCAGAGGGAAAACAGGTGAGTTGAATCAGCAATTAGTACTCAGGGGACCGGACTCTGCTAGAAGGGGTGCGTTTCCCAGCCTTGTGGGAAGGTTGCAGAGGAGACCTGCAATCTTTTTTTACTTTCTTAAAAATCAGTTTTTGCAGTGTGAGGGTGAGGGGATTAGGCTGAGGCATGCTGTGGTCCCTCTCAACCCAGGGAGAAACATTCTGCCTGGGGCCAACTCACACCTGCTGGGCGGGGGGCCACCAGGGCCGAGTCCGGCCGCTTCTCAGGTCAACAGACTTCTGCCCCCAGAGGATAGAGACTGACATGACAACAAGTGACTGCTCGTTCCCGTCAGGTTACAGTCCGTGGGGCCGTGTGACGTTAGTTCACACAGACCGGTTGATTCCGCCGGCGTACCGATGATCTGTCTCGGCGACACGGCAACCATGTCGACTGCTGTTGTCCAACGAGCAGTGTCTGGCTTCCGAGACGTTGTTTACTAGGGTTGGTGTTATTGTCTCACAACACTTTGTCGAGATCAATGAAAGTCATTGATTGTTTGGGCCGAGGAGTCCTCCCACTTGCGATTCCCAGGTCGGGTCAGCTGCTGATTAAACTCCGCCCCCGCTCACAACACCCTGGTCAATGACCGGCTCCAATACCCCCTCCCCCCCCCCCCCCAACCAGCCCCAAGACACCTCCACCCCCTCACAGAACCCTAACGCTGCCTTTACCTAACTATCTGTTTGTCGACTGTATCTATCGAACCTGCTTTGTGTTGGTCCTGTTTTGTTTTGCTTTGATCTAGCCTGCTGTCTGGGAAATGCCTCTCTTCTCCTCTCGTTTCCTCCTCTCCTCTCCTATTCTCTTCTTTCCTCCTCTCCTCTCCTGTTCTGTTCTTTCCTCCTCTCCTCTCCCCTCCATCCATCCACTCGGCTTTAAACAACAGCCGTCCACGCTAAGTGCTAATGTAGCAGAACTGCAGACCACCGCGGCAGTCTTACTCAGCACGCCGGACCATCAAAGCGCGAGTGCCGTCCGCTCTCAGCCAGCCAGATTGTTAGCGAGGTGGCAGTTTGTCATGCCAGGCCCTGGTTTCCACCGGCCGCACTCCCAAACTGATTGCAGCAATAACAAAGGGACGTGCTTCCCTAATTTATTTTACTGCGAATATTTTATTCAGGGCGAGCAGTAATTTATTCATATTCCACGTTGCCTTATTACTGTTTAAACATCTGTTATTTTGCTTTATGGACTGGATCCAGCTCGCTGCTCCCTTAATACTTAATGCTTTCATCAGAGCTAGACCTCTTCTCCTGCAGTCGCGTTAAATGTTTCCGATTTATCGGCCCTGTCTCACCCAGCGGAGAGGCGTCCTGCTCAATTGCTGGCGGTCCACTCCTCGCTGCATGTTTTTATACCCCTCTCCTGTCTTCCTGTCATCCTATATTCCTCTGTCCTCCCTCGCTTGTTTCAACTCTCCCTGCTTCGATCTATCACCACCGTTTCACTGTCCAAACCCTCATTTTTTATATCTCTCTCTCTTCCTTCCCTCCATCTCTCCATCCCTCCATCCCTCCATCGCTCCATCTCTCCATCCCTCCATCTGTCCATCCCTCCATCCCTCCATCCCTCCATCCCTCCATCCCTCCATCTCTCTCTCTTCCTTCACTCCATCCCTCCATCCCTCCATCCCTCCATCCCTCCATCCCTCCATCTCTCCATCTCTCCACCTCTCCATCCCTCCACCCCTCCATCTCTCCATCCCTCCATCCCTCCATCTCTCCATCTCTCTATCTCTCCACCCCTCCATCCCTCCATCCGTCCATCCGTCCATCCGTCCATCCCTCCACCCCTCCATCCCTCCATCCCTCCATCCCTCCATCTCTCCATCCCTCCATCCCTCCATCCTTCCTTGCCTGAGGGCAGTCCCTCCCCAGGCCCCGGTCATCCAAGGTCTGGTCAGTGACAAGGTGAAGGCAGGTCAAACCTTGATGCTGCTCTGCCTGTCCCACGGAGGAAACCCACTGGCCACCCTGCAGTGGACCAAGGTAAGCACACACACACATGCACACACACACACAAACACATGCGCACGCACGCGTCCCCAGTGAGCGCGCTTGCGTTGCGTTGCAGAACGGCGAGGTGCTGTCCACCAGCTGGGAGGAGGACACGGTGGCTAAGAGGTCCAGCAGGCTGCTCCGCCTGGACGTGCGGCCCCAGGACAACCAGGCCCTGCTGGGCTGTGAGGCCACCAACCTGGTGTCCAAGGCCCCGCTGTCCATCCTACGCAGGATCACTGTCCACTGTGAGTGGCACCGTCATGCCCACACAGGGCCCTGGGTCTATTGTCATATGTGGGTGGGACCTATTTTCATAATAATAATAATAAAAAGAACAACATTAATAACAATAACTGAGGATACTGACGTTAAATACGATTTTCTTCACATAAAGTGGCGGGGGCAGCCAGATGTTGCCGTTTTCACAGCCACGTATGATGAACCTATGCCTTTGTGCTTACACACAAACACACGCGCGCACGCACTCACGATATGTGGGCACGTGCTTATTTATTCAAACACATACTGTACACGTAGTGGTGGCAGATAGAGACCTACACTTAGATAGGCATGCGTATACAGATGACACGCTCTCACCCCCACGCTGCTCACACCTCCACAAACACACGCACAAAAACAGACAGGCCTTGAGACATACACCCACACACATGACACACACACATGTACAGTGAGGAAACACTCATTTACAGTATTCAAACAAACACACGTACATGTGATCATGATATGATGCAGGGGCAGGGGAATATCTTGCAGTGGAATTTCATTTCATAGACTGTAGGATCGCAGTGAATAACAATGTCTCCATGTGTCTGTTTGTGCTGTGAGTTAGCCCATCAGTGAAGGCATCCTTAACCAGGCAGTCTAACTGTAGTCACCAGCAGTAATATCAATACTTATTCTGTGGCAGCATCGCTTCTAATGCTAACATCATTAATGAAACCAATGGTGATTACGACTCCAGACCATATTTCAGTCAGAATCGTGCTAGACTGCAAGCTTGCTCTTTTACAGCGAGCTAATTTAGCTGAATCGCTCCAATGCACTTCTCCCCAGGCAGTAAAAGCTACACTTTGTGCGGTGATAATAATGCCAACAGGTAATAGATTATACATTCCATTTTTCTTTTCTTTTTTTGGGGGCTTTTCTTTTTTGCTCACTGTTTTTTTTTCCTGCAAAAATAAAACAAACATGGAATGAATTTGTGGCGGACGCCGGCCTCAGTGAGGCCTCTCTCCAGCAGCCTCTAGCTCTGCAGCGTTGCCATGTTCATCACGCTCTCTGAGGCAGACAGGCCCTGGGGCAGCCCCCCTCACTACCACACACTATTTTATTCACACAGCGTCAATGTTGAAAATGAGCTGGCGTCTTTACTCTCCTGCTCTGACTTTGTAACTAGGGATGAGGCTGGGCCTGGGGCTGGGGCAGAGTCTGAGGCCGAAGTAGGGGCTGGGGCTGAGGCAGAGGCTGGGGAAAAGGCTGGGGCTGGGGCAGAGGCTGGGGCAGAGGCTAGGGCAGAGGCTATGGCAGAGGCTGAGGCTGAGGCTAAGGCTGGGGCTGAGGAAGAGGCTGGAGCAGAGTCTGAGGCCTGGGCAGAGGTCGGGGCTGAAGCTCAAGAAGAAGCTGGAGCAGAGGCTAAGGCAGAGGCTGGGGCAGAGGCTGGGGCTGAAGCTGAGGAAGAGGCTAGAGCAGTGTGAGGCTAGGACAGAGGCTGGGGCCGGGGCAGAGGCTGTGGCTGAAGCTGAGGAAGAGGCTGGAACAGTGTGAGGCTGGGGTAGGGGCTGAGGCTGTGGCTGAAGCTGAGGAAGAGGCTGGAGCAGTGTGAGGCTGGGGTAGGGGCTGGGCTAGGGGCTGAGGATGAGGCTGAGGCTGAGGCAAGGGCTGAGGTTGAGTTTGAAGGAGGCTGAGGAGCACATTAGACTGCAGGGGAGAAAAGAGGATCAGTGTGTGATATGAATAACGTGCCACCACTGTGAACAAGCCGACCCAGTGTGCGTGCGCGGGGCAGACCCATCTGCATGTCCCCAGAGAGACATGCGAGACATCGCAGATACATCACAACACACACGGTGTACATCCATGATCCGTCTGTGTCTGGCTGCTGAAGCCAGGCCCAGGCCTGCTCTCCACAGCTAAGCTGTCCTCAACTGCCCCTTCTCAGCCTCTGGGCCCACAGCAGGAAAATCTTAGAGAAAAAAAAGTGCTTCCCCCGCTCCCAGCCTTCAGTCCTCCAACCCCCTGGTGGAATTCATTCTCCGCTTCCTGAAACCTCCACTGAGACACTGTGATCGAAGTGTTGCACTGTGCAAGAGTCACGTCGAGAAGATCATTTGAACTGAATCTGTCTTTTCCCTATCCACCTCTGTATATGTGTATGTGCGTGTGTGTGTGTGTCAGTCGAACCCAAAGAGGTGAAAGTGCTGGGGTCCTTCAAGGCCATCGAGGGGAAGGAGGTGTCTCTGTCTTGCTACGCCAGCTCCAGTAACCCTCCCGTCCAGATCCGCTGGTGGCTGGGCTTCCGGGAACTCAACTCCACCTCCGTCGTTCTGGAAGAGGTGGGGAGAGAGCTTTCAACGCAACACACAACTGCCGAGCACCCTTTCTGACTGAGTACTCGTGACGCTGTGGATAGCGCCAGCAGCTTGCATCATGCTTTCACCCCCTTCATCGCCGTGGGCCGAATGTGATAATGCGTGTGAAATTTCCGCGCTCGGTACCGAAATAGCCTTCCGTTCAGACGTCGTTTCGAAGGGTCTTTCGAGAAGGGGAAAAAATGGCGCCTCACAAGTGTAGAGACAGAGAGAGTTCAACGTCTGTGAACCAGTAGCGAGAGTCTAGGCCTGTCTTTGCCCGATAATTGACATCTTGATTTTCCTAGATAGACAGACGATGATTCGCTGCACATGACCCACTCCCCCAGACAACGCTGATCCCGACAGCGGGGCGAACGGCGCTCGCAGAAGAGAGTGTCTCTCTCTTCGCCGTGCTGTTGTATACGTTAATGAGATCAAAGTGAATGAAAGCTAACAGGGGAGCCGAGCAGTAACACACCAGCTCTTTCTTCCTGGGAAAACAGCCTTTTTTCATTTGATCTCGCGCACGCAGACGCACACGCCCGCAGCCGCGCTGTGTCGGGTCTGCGAGGCTGAACGCTGCCTTGCAACAGGGAGGTTAATGAAGACAGACACTGGGCTGGGAATTATTTAGTCTGTTTTGCTCTGGAAAGGCTTTCACAGTAATCAACTCAATAATATCCTTGATCACCATAGCTGCAAGACTGGCATGACCCGTTCAGTACAGGTGCAAATTGAGTTTGTTTCAATTTATTTCAGCTGAGAGAGAGAGAGAGAGAAAGAGAGAGAGAGATTGAAAAAGAGAGAGCGATAGAGAGGAGGAGGACGAGAAAGGATTTGTTTATCTATCAGGAACGATCCAGAAAACAAACATCAGCAGAAGGTTGCGTTCATTTGCCATCTGTGCTCGTGCTGGATGAATTCAGAGTGTGTTGCTCTCTGCAGAGAACGTTCTAGAGCAGGAGGGCCGACCGGCGGTGTTCTGAGGGCCTGTGTGTGTCTGCAGGGAAGCCACGGAGGCATGACCAGCATGTCCAATCTGACCCACCTCGTGTCGCGCCAGGAGAACGGACTTCCACTCACCTGCGAGACCTTCAACAAGGGCACACGCTTCTCCAAGAGCCACTCCACCAACCTTCAGGTCTACTGTGAGTGCACACGGCAGCAACAGCAGCAGGGAACTCCTCGGGGACATGATTAACAAAGGAGTGACAACTCCACCTTCCTAATGTTGCTTGCCTTCCTCAATCTCTCTCTCCTTCCCTCATCTCACTCGCCTGCTCTCTTTCTGTCCCGTCCTCTCCCTTTCCCTCCCTCTCTCCCTATTCCTCTCCTTCCTCTCTGCCCCCTCTCCCTCTTTCTTCTCCCCCTTTCTTCTCTCCCCCTCTTCCTCTTTCTTCCCCCCTTCCTCTCTTTCTTCTCTCCCCCTCCCCCTCTCCGTCTCTCGCTGCCCCCCCCCCCCCAGACCCTCCTCAGAAAGTGTGGTTGGAGGTTCCTCCAGAGGACATCCCCCTGCGCTCAGGAACCACCGTCCATCTTGTGTGCTACTCCAGCGGGGGAAACCCAACCGGAAGCCTCACCTGGTACAAGGTGTGTGTGTGTGTGTTATGTGTGTGTGGATATGTATGTGTATGTAAGAAAGGTCTACAACCCTGTATGCTCGGCAGCATAGCTTTGCTCTGGATCCGTGTCACTTCCTGTCATCCCAGTCCCAGTTCCTGTAGAATGAAGTGCCATGGTGGAGTCGTTGATATGGCTGACCACTGCTCCTGGCTTCCCTTGGAGGAAGGAGAAGGGGATGGGAGAAACGCAGAGCAAGAATTTCTTCTGTGGACACTTTCTGCGAGTGTTTGTGTGTGTGTGTTTCTCAGAGTTGCTGCTCGTACACGTGTGTGTGTCATCCAAAACCAACAAACCTTTCTTCTTCTTCCTCTTCTTCTTCTTCTTCTCCTTCTTCTTCTTCTTCTCTTCTTCTTCTTCTCATTTTTGTTCTTCTTCTACTTCTCCTTCTTCTTCTAATTTTTCTTCTTCTTCTTCTTCTTTTTCTTCTCCTTCTTCTTCTTCTTCTAGAATGGGAAGGCCGTAGAAGCTTCCAGGCTGTTGCCCTCAGACAAGGGAGTGTCCAGAGAGCTGGTTCTGCTGCTGCAGCCTAGCGACAACCAAGCTAGTTACCGCTGTGTTGCCACCAACAGTGCCAAGAAGATACTCTCGACCTCCACCACGCTGCTCGTCCAGTGTGAGTCACTCTGTCACACACACACGCACACACACCTCTGGCCAGGATAGCATAAAAAATAAAAAATTAATCTCCCATTTTCTCTCTGACCTTTACTGCAAACACTGGTAGTCAGCAGGTTTGGCCAGGCGGTGTTGTTAACAGTGCTGTCTTATCTGTTCCACCTGCGAGCAGTTCCAGCCACCAGCGTAAAGATCGAGGCCCGGCAGAGTGTGCTTCACAGCGGACAAACATTGCAGCTCGAGTGCCTGACTGGGAGTAGTAACCCCCAGACCAACATCTCCTGGAGCCTCGGGCCCCAGAGGTGCTGTAGGGAGGGTCGAGGGGTGAAGGGAAGGAGGAGGGAGGGAGCCTGGGTGGAAGGCTGTGATTGGATGCAACGCTGACTGGATTTATGCTCTGGATCATTTGATTGGAAAATGTGTTTGAGTTTGTGAGAAGGGTTGTGACCATACACACATATGTTCCACTGTGTCTCTCTCTTTTTCTACCACTGTCTCTCTATTTCTCATCCTCTCTTTTTCTCCATCTCTCATCCTCCGGTTCCCTCTATCTCTCCCACTCTGGTTCTCTCTATCTCTCTGTATCTCTATCTTTCATTTTCTCCATCTGTCCTTCTCTGGTTGTCTCTGTCCCTCAGGCTACAGGGGGTGGACCTGAGCAGCAGACAGGCAGAGTTTGGTGGGGTGTCGGTGCGCAGTAGTCTGCTCTTGCTTCTGGAATCGCGGCACCATGGCAAAAGGCTGGTCTGCCAGGCCTACAGCTCTCTGCTGTCTGAGGGAGTCAACACCTTCTACAAGCTCGACGTGCTCTGTGAGTCAGCCTCCCCCCTCCTTCCCCCTCCCCGCCCCTCCCCCTCTCTTTCTCGGCTTCCATCTCGCTTAATTCAGTGCACGAAAACATAGAGTTCCAGTAGATATTCTGTACAGTGAGAATGCAATTAAAAGAGACAGAGTGTGAGGGAGAGAAAGCAACAGGGAAAGAATGAGAACGTACAGTAAGATGTATATATTTATTTATTTATTGTTTATATAGATAGATAGATAAATAGAATTTGAACACGGTAGTGTGCGTGTGTGGGTTTGCGTGCCGGTAGGGGCCTTTTGTAGTGCTGCGCTCTGCAGCAGTGCCCTAATTGTGCGTCTGCTTTGCCGCGCGGCCCTGCTCGTCTTTGATGCGGTTTCTCAGGCACCAGCCGGCCTGCTGCCACAAAGCATGCTGCTGCTCGTGAGCATCCACTCACGTCACTGCGCGTTTGCGTAAAGCGGCGGTTGGACAACACGACTGTCACTCGCTGTTTTAATGGCCGTCCCTCTCCCACCCCACCCCCTCCACCCCTTCCGCCCCCCCCCCACCCCCTCCACCCCTTCAGCCCCCCCCCACCCCCTCCACCCCTTCCGCCCCCCCTCCCTCCACCCCTCTTGGAGCCGCGTGCCGGCTTGCTGTGTGAAGTCAGTCAGATCTGAAATATTGGTGGAGATGTTGGCTTTGTACTGCTTTGACTTTCATTCACACTCCCGTCTCCTTTCTTGCTCAACGTGGCGGCTGTGCGCGCGCACGGGCTTGTGTACCCGTGGGTGTGTTTGTGTTTGTGCGTGGGTGTGGGCGCACACGGGTCGTATCCGTGCATGTCATGCGTTGGCGCGTATGTAGCACATGTTTGCATTTGTGTGTGTGTGCGTGCGTGAGCTCGTCCCTCTGATCCCAGTTCCTCCAGAGTTCAGCCCCGACCAGCCCAAGCAGGTTCAGGTCCAGGAAGACGAGGAGGCGACCCTCCCCCTGCTGGTCTCAGCCAATCCGGACGAGGTCTCCTGCAGCTGGCTGTACCGCAAAGAGCTGCTCCAAGGTGAGGCGCTCCAGCCGTCTCCGTGACGACTCTATAAGCGGCTCGCGGTCGAGCTGAGCCAGCACACTCGGCGAGCATCGCCAGCGTCCAGGCCGTGAATAAAACATGGGATGCTGGCTGGCGTGGAAGCCTGCCAGATGGGATTCTCATTACCCCCTCTAATGTATGCAGTCTAAATGAGGATGGCTGTCCATCTGAATACAACGCAAGCTCTCCACTCACGGCCTCGCCCCTGATCTCTGTCGTCGAGGCTCTTTCTTTCGCCCTCCCTCTCTCTCCCTCTCTCTCTCTTTCTCTCTCTTGTTCTTTCTCCCTGTCCCTCTCTCAATCTCTCTCTCTCTTCGTCTCCTCTCTCCTTTTCTCTCCCTCACCTCTATTCTCCCTTTCTCTCTCTCTCTCCCTTTTCTCTCTCTCTCTCTCTCTCTCTCTCTCTCTCTCTCTCTCTCTCTCTCTCTCTCACACACACACACACACATACCTTAGAGGAGGGCTATGGTTGGACACAGGTGGAGCTTTGTAACCACAGGTGTGTCTCTCTGCACTCCTGAGGCCGCCGTGTTGAAGCCGTGCCAGAGAGATCAATAATGCAGGACCAGACGTCACTCGGAGACAAAAGGCTGAGAGACATGTGTTTAATGTGCCCATAATGAATACTAACTGCTCTTTGTGTGTGTGTGTCCCTGCATGCACGTGTGTGTGTGTGGATGTGTTTGTGTCCCTGCATGCCCGTGTGTGTGTGTGGATGTGTTTGTGTGTGTGTGGATGTGTTTGTGTCCCTGCATGCCCGTGTGTGTGTGTTTATGGACAGAGGGGGATGCTGCAGAGCTGAGGATAGTGAATGCGACCAGGAGAGATGCCGGCGTGTACACGGTCCAGTGTACCAACGAGCTGGGCAGCAGCCACACTTCCGTCACCCTGGACGTCCTGTGTAAGCAGCTTGTCAGGCTCCTCCCAACACACCTAGACCAGGACCACCACACCTGCGGTAGCTGTCTGAATACAGAGCGCTCCATGGCCCCTAACCCTTAACCCCAGCCCCAGCCCCTAGCCCCTAACCCCTAACCCCAGCCCCAGCCCCTAGCCCCAGCCCCTAGCCCCAGCCCCTAGCCCCAGCCCTAGGTCCAGCCCCTGGCCCCAGCCCCTAGCCCCAGCCCTAGGTCCAGCCCTAGCCCTAGACCCAGCCCCTGGCCCCAGCCCCAGCCCCTAGCCCCAGCCCCTAGCCCCAGCCCTAGGTCCAGCCCCTGGCCCCAGCCCCTAACCCCAGCCCCAGCCCCAGCCCCTAGCCCCAGCCCCTAGCCCCAGCCCCTAGCCCCAGCCCTAGACCCAGCCCCTGGCCCCAGCCCCTAGCCCCAGCCCCTAGCCCCTAACCCCAGCCCTAGGTCCAGCCCCCAGCCCTAGACCCAGCCCCTGGCCCCAGCCCTTAGCCCCAGCCCTAGGTCCAGCCCTAGCCCCTAGCCCCTAGCCCCTAGCCCCAGCCCCAGCCCCAGCCCCTAGCCCCAGCCCCTAGCCCCTAGCCCTAGCCCCAGCCCCCAGCCCCTAGCCCCTAGCCCCTAGCCCCAGCCCCAGCCCCAGCCCTAGCCCTAGCCCCTAGCCCCTAGCCCCAGCCCCTAGCCCCAGCCCTAGGTCCAGCCCCTAGCCCCAGCCCCAGCCCCCAGCCCCTAGCCCCTAGCCCCTAGCCCCAGCCCCAGCCCTAGCCCTAGCCCCTAGCCCCCGGCCCCGATCTCTTAGCCGTGTCTCAAATACACACAAATTGACAGCCTTATAAAGACATACAAAACCCAGACTCTCTGCTGCCGTTCAGCCAAGAGAAAAGAACAATCTGGAAAAATGGGATTCATTATACAAATCCAGCCTCGACCCTCAGCCTCATCCCCGGCCTCATCCGCTAGCTTCCTCCCCCTGCCTCATCCCTCAGTCTCCCTCACTGATTATTTAACAACAGCAGTGAGGAGAATCTAGGTCTGAATGTTCCTCCAAAGCCCACAGCAGCAGCCAAATGGATGCAGCGCGGCAGACGGGATTGGTCCCGACAGTTGTAGGTATTCATAATGTATGGAGGATTGTAATAGCTTTTATGGGTGGCAGTGTAGCCCACTTAACAATGTCGTTCTTGGTTAAATGGGAGACACGGGTGGTTCTCTGTGACTCTGGGGTGTGTGTGTGTGTGTGTGTGTGTGTGTGTGTGTGAGGGGGCTGGGTCTCTGGTGGTTCCTCCCGCCAGTAGCGTTCTGTGTAGGAACATGGGCGGGGGCGAGGAGGTACTAATGGTCTTGTTGTTGTGAGTGCATGATACCCACAGGGAGGAGACAAGGGGGCACAGACACACCGCACACACACACACACACACACACACTCATACACTGTACTGACATGGGGTGGGGAGAGAGATGGGGAGGATGGGGGGAGGGGGTGTGGACTGGGAGGGAGAAAGAGAAGGAGGAAAGTGGGGGAGAAAAGGATGGTGGGAGGACCGGGGGGGGGGGGGGGGGGGGGGGGGGGAAGAAGGCGGAGGGAGGGGTGAAAGGAGGAGGGAGGGAGGTGAGTAGGGAGGAGAGGAGAGGGGGACCGTCCATCTCTCAGGCGGCACATTCACGGACTCTCCACTTAGCTGGATGTTCGGGGGTTGTGTAATGGAGGCTGAGGAGCGTGTTCATTCACAGCAGGCTGGACGGTCTCAGGACAGGCCATCCAGGGTGTCCGAGCAGGTCCTAATGCCCGCCCGCTCGCCTGCCGCTGTGTGTTCCAGACGCCCCCAGCGTGAAGGCTGAGGTGAACCCTGTTTACGTGGACGTGGAGGGGACGGCCGACCTGCTGTGCGTGGCGGACGCCAACCCCGTCCTATCCGGCATGTTCTCCTGGATGTGGCTGGTGAGGCGTCGGAGCAGCTCTGACACACGCACACACCACACACGTGAACACTATCACACACAGACACACGCTCACTTCTGCACGCATGCACACAGTCCTTCACACACACACACACACACACATGCACACAGTCCTAGACACACACACACGCACGCACACTATCACACAGACACACTCACACATGCACGCAGGCTCACAGACACACACACAAACACACATGCACGCACACACACACACGCACACACACACCCACGTACACACACGCACGCACACACTTTTATTTCCTTTATCTGACCTCTTTCCTATTATTCTATCCTTTCTTACCGTTTATCACTCCTCCCTCTAAATGCACAGACGCTCCATATTTCACTGGCTCTAACTATCCTTCCAGTTCACCTCTCCCCGTTGCACTCTCTGCCCAAATCCAGAAAAATAGCTTTCATTACAGCTCTCCGACTAAAGGGCACATTTGTCAACGTACCACGGGCTCCGTATCTGCCGCTCGCCCCCTGGCATTTCTCCCTGTCCTGCTCCTTCTCTCTCTCTCTCTCTCTCTCTCTCTCTCTCTCTCTCTCTCTCTCTCTCTGTCTCTCTGTCTCCACCCACACCCTCCATCCCCTCCATTCATCCAGCCTCCTTTTGTGTTGCTCCTCTTGCTTAACCCTCTCTCTGCATCCTCTCTTTCCCTGTTCTTCTCCTCTCATTCCTCTGTTCTCTGGCTTTATCCTCTCCACCCCCCCTCCCCCCCCCCGTCTTTTCCATCCTCCGCATCCCTCTCTCTCTCTCTCTCTCTCTCTCTCTCTCTCTCTCTCTCTCTCTCTCTCTCTCTTCTGCCCCTCTCGTTCTTCATCTCTCTCGTTTGCACTCATGTCTTTCTCGGATCCATCTTCCTTCTTCCCCACCCCTTTTTCACTCCTTCTCTCCTCCCCCCCCCTCTTTCTTCTCCCTTTCGTCCTCCCTTTTTGGTTTTCCAAATGCCCCCCTCTCTTTTCTCTCCTCCTCCCCCTCTCACCCCTGTCCTCTCTCTCTCCAGGGGGAGACGGACGAGGAGATGGAGATTGGGGAGGAGACCCAGAGGGAGGAAACAGGCCTGCTGACCATCCTGGAAGTAACCCGGGCCTCGGCAGGGCGCTACCAGTGCACTGCTGACAACGGCATAGCGCCCCCTGCCAGTGTGGAGGTGGAGCTGGTGGTGCGCTGTGAGTCGGCCATGTGAAGTCCATGACTGCAGGCTGAGCGTTCGTGTCGTATAGTGCCCACGGTTTGGGATCTGTCTGTGTTTGGCTGTGCGTGATCGTGTGTAGATACATGGGCCTCAGTCCACGTGTGCGCGTGTGTGTGTGTGTGTGTGTGCGTGTCCACATGTGTGTATGTCTCATTGTGTGTGTGTCTATGTCTACATGTGTTTGTGTGTTTGTCTTATATGGTTGTCTCTATGTGTGTGTGTCTCTGTGTGTGTTTGTGTGTGTGTGTGTGTGTCAGTTAAGCCAGAGCTCCAGAAGGGGCCCCAGTGGACCAAGGTGGCCAGTCGGGGGGATGGCACCAGCACAGCTGAGGTGGTGTGCCAGGCCGAGGGCATCCCCAGGGTCGAGTTCTCCTGGGCCAAGGACGGCGTGCCCATGGACTTCTCCAACCCCAGGTGCCGCTGCTACTTCAGCTCCTTCGCTCCCTCTCTGTCTTCCATGTTGTGTTCCCTCTCTCTCTCTCTCTCTCTCTCTCTCTCTCTCTCTCTCTCTCTCTCTCTCTCTCTCTCTCTGCCTCTTATCTGCCTCTTGCGCTCTCCATCTCCCGATCTTTCTCACTCTGTATTTTGAGCTATCTCTTCCATCTATCTCTTTATCTCTCACAGTACCTCTCGCTCATTAATTCATCTCTCTCCCAAACACACACGCACACACACACAACCTGACTTTCACACTTGCGAAGATATATTTAAAACGTCAACATTTGCAAGTTAGTGTGCGCTAGCGACAGCAATTGCATATTCATGATCCTTGATAATTAGATCCGTTTTCACATATTATCTGTTCCGGCCTTATTTTTACCATTGAATCCAGATTTAGGACATGTTTTACTGAGCTCGCTCTGTTCGAATGCCCGTTTAATGCTTCCCTGGTGTGTGAAATGTTGTGGCTTAGCTCACATCTGCTGCACCCGCCAGTCCCAGTTTTCTCACACGTAGCATCTTAAACACTGACGATGACGACAGGAGTTTGTGGTTGCGAGGAAGACAGCGGGAATTTGCCGTTGGGTCTCTGGGTGTGTTTTCACACGTGTGTGTGTGTGTTTGTTTGTTTCACGCTTGCGGGTGTTTGTTTTCACCTGTGCGTCTGTGCTCGTTTTTTACATAATATGCGCATCCATGTTTGCGTTTGCTTGTTTGTTTTCACACGTTGGCGTGTGCGTGTGTCCGTGTGTATGTTTGTCCCACGTGCGCGCGCGTGTGCTCCCCAGATACGAGGAGCAGACCGTGAGAGAGAGCTTCATCCACACCAGCACGGTGAAGGTGGTGAACGTCAGCGCCGCGCTGGACTATGTGGTCTTCACCTGTGCCGCTCGCAATCTGCTCGGAGAGGATTCCCTGGACATCCAGCTTCTCAGCACCAGTATGTCTGTGTGTGTACGCATGGACGGAAGCAGGGCTCTCGAGTCGGGTCGAAAGTTGGCCGTGAGATTGCCGTACGGGTCAACGTTTGGGGACGTTGTCCGGTATCCGGGTGGCTCGGGGGGGGGTGCTGGTGTTTAGGACACGTTTCTCACTTTTTCTCTTTTTCAAAACTCTTCATACAGCTCTCCTAACCAACTTTCAGCTCGGCACAGCAGTTTATTGCACATTCTAAATGCACTAAAACGACCAAATCCCTTCATACATGACTCAAATCAAGTCATTCTTCCACAGCACGAGCAAAGGTTGACAGCCAACAAACACACTTTGTCACCCACAAAACAATGACCTAAAAAACACGAAAAACAGGTAGCATTTTGCAATGTTTTCTTATGTAAATCAAGGACACCTCTCTATTGTTTAGAATTCACTGCAATATATACTGTCTTATTCAGTTTTGTATTATGTTATTGTTTTGAACTGAAGTTTAACAGTTTTGAAAACATTATGTAAGCATGTGCAAATTGGCCTGTAGGTACATAGAGTTTTGGCAGCGGTTGTTGTGTCGAAGTGAGAAAATAATGAATGTAATTTGAAAGATGTAGTCATTGAATGCATTTTGTGCCAAAGCAATGATAAATGATCCACAGTTTAGCCCACATATACTTCTGTTGTGCTCACTGTGTGAAGAGTTTTGAAAAAATGACCTAAGTATTGAGAAATGTGTCCTAGCGACTATAAAGACTGTAACTCTGTATAACTCGAGACAGCTATCAACTCGACTGAAAACGTACTTCCATTTGCTTATAGCGATAATAAAGTTATCCCTTACTTCTCAGCGGGAGAAATACAAGGTGTTGCGTAAGAGCGTGAGAAATGGTGGAAATGCGCGAGTCTCAAGGCAAAGGCATGAGACGGCTTGAGAGCCCTGATGTGAGTGTGTGTCTGTGTGTGTGTGCATGGGTATTTGCAAGCTTTAGACAGCTAATTGGCCAAGGTCAGAGGTCCGTTCACAGGTCAGATCATAATGATGCACAACACATCCTCATCAGCTCGCTGCCTCTTCTCCCATTGCTTCTCATTTGGCACCTCTTCGAAATAATGGCGTGTCAATGTGGTGTTGTTGGCGGCGATATCAGTCGTCTGCAACGCCCTTAGAATGGAGTGGGAGGGCCCTCAAGCAGAGTCTTCTCACAAGGCCAGAGAGCCGGTCCCGGGTGTGTGATCCGGGAGCATGCTCATTTCAATGCCGTATCGCTCTCTTATCGTCAGCTTATAGAGCAGCTCCCTCCCTCCTTCCATCCCTCCTTCCATCCCTGTATCCCTCCCTCCCTCTCTCCATCCTCCCTCCCTCCTTTACTCTCCTTCTCCCTCCCGCCCGCCCGCCCTCCCTCCCTCCCTCCCTCTGTGTCTGTCTCTCTCTCTCTCAGATAAGGTTGCAGTGATATGCTTTTCTCCCTCTGTGCGCTGAGGCAGAGTTCCCCCTTCCCCCCCAGCGAAAAACGTATCCCTACGCCACCACCACAGCCGCCGTCAACACAGTCCAGCCCCAAGCTATCCCCAAAGCCGGGTCTTGGACTCATGTTTACCATAAAAGCGTGAAATACAATCCAATATTCCCCGTGTTTTTACACCCCCTCCCTTCATTTTCTTTTTTTTTTTTACTGCCGTGAATATTCATAATGAATCTGACGCAGCGATAATAAATTTGATATGCTTCCTTATCATCAGAAGGCCGGAGTGGGAGAGAGCTACTGCTGGGTTCTTCCCCTCGCCCTCCCCCCTTCGCTTCCTTCCTCCTGGGTTTGAAGATGGAGATACTCGCCCTGTTGACCTCCCCGCTCCACCATCACATGACAGGGGCCCATGCTAGACCTATTTACTCTACTGACTGAACAGCCGGAAGGCAGAGTCTTTCCTTCCACTGATGTTGTTTCACTCTTTCCATCCATCCATCCCCCCCTCTCTCTCTCCCCCTCTCTCTCCCCCTCTCTCTCTCCCTCCCTCTCCCCCCCCCCTCTCTTTCTCTCTCTCTCTCTCTCTCTCTCTCTCTTTTCCGTTTGTCTGGTTGATCTCTTCTGTCTCTCTTTCTCTCTGCCTCATCATCCTTCCTGTCTTTCTCTACTTCTGCCGCCTCATCTCTACTCCTCTCATCTCTCCTGCTTTCAATCCAATTTGCTCTGTCTCTCTGTCTCTCTCTTTCTCCCTCTCTCCCTATCTCTCTCTCCCTATCTCCCTCTCTCTCCATCTCTCTCTCCTCCTCAGATCATCCTGACCCTCCATCAGGGCTCCGTCTGGTCGACGTGACCCACAACTCGATCACTCTGGAGTGGATCCCGGGCTTCGACGGGGGCCTGGAGCAGAGGTTCAGAGTACGGTACGAGACACCCTCATTCGCTTTCCGTCAAAGACACCCCATGCCGCCGTTTCACGCTTCCTCATCTGAGCCGTTTGATTGGCAGGTACCGCTGGGCTCAGTCTGCCAGCTTCCTCTACGTGGACGTGCACCCTCCCAGAGCTAGCGTCTTCGCCGTCACCAGCCTCTCCGCCGACACCGCCTACAACCTTTCCGTCAACGCCCTGAACGCCATCGGCGAGAGTGGCTACGCTGACAACAACGCTGTTCTCACCATCACCACCAGGGGTCAGTGTGGAGCAGCCCCAGCACCCGGAAACACCTGAGGTGTTTTTGGAGGCCCTGGTTGTCTCTCGGCACTGCCCGTCGGCAAATACCTACAGTCCTACTCAGCAGGCTGGTTTGTCTCCGTGGTCTTGTAGGCACTGTGGTTGTGTAGAATGACTCATCTTCTGCCTCTGTTTTTCTCCTTTTTTTCCTTTTGCCCCACAGAGTCACTGGAAAGTGGGGTTGACACGGAAGAACCAGGACGAGGCTCAGAGAGTAAAGTCCTTTTTTCGAAACTCTCCTAAGAGCGTCTTTTTTTTCTAGGCCAGTGGGGAAATTGGTATTTGCGCTTCACCTTGCTTCATTTGGTGAAATCACGTTAATGTATGCACCTCTGAGGCAATTACTGTTTGCTCTTTGAAAGAAGCCGTTGTCATGGCACCCGGTCGTGAATGAAACTTTATTCTCTTCTGTTAGTCTTTTATCAATATTAGAAAAAATGAGTCTGGCCGAGGCCGCATTATATCACCTCTTAGATCTGACCAGTATTCGTATTTCACAATCATCCAAGCACACTCTAAATGACTCACCTCTCACCACACACTCCCCTCACTGAATCAGCTTCCTGTTTTTATTTGGTTTCGATTGTTATTGCAGAGGACAGTGATCTGTTGACTTCCCTGTTGGTGTCCTTCGGGGTGGGAGGAGTCTTGCTGCTGATCAACATGCTGGGATGCTTCCTGGTACTCAGGTGGAGGAAGAGGCGGGGCCAAACAGGTAACCACAGCAACATCACCTGTTTTTCTCGTGAACCGTCGACGTCACGGTCAGAGAAACTATTGCCTCGAATCCCGGTCCAGCTTCCAGAAGACGACTCTGGGTCGCAATGTAACTGTCACCTCCGCCCAGTCTCTTCCTTGCTTCTTCTTCCTCCTCCTCTTCCTCTTCTTCCTCTTCTTCTTCCTCTTCCCCTCTCCATCTCTCTCTGTCTCTCCTTTTTTCTTTCCCTCGTTCCCTCTCCACCTCTTCTGCCGTGGCTCCTGCATCCCCACTCGTCCGCTGAAGCTGTCGCGCTGCCCCGTCATCCCTCCGTTCTAATCAGACGTATTTTTCCCTTTCTCCGCCCTCCTCCCATCTCTGCTTGTCCACCCTTCTCATCTCTCCGTCCTCCTCCTCTCCGTCTGTCACCCTCCCTGTCTTGGCGCACAAACCCCTCGGCTATCTTCTTCATCCCTTCTCTCCCTTTGTGGTCCATCCATCCCTCTCTCTTCGTCTCCGAAACCCTTTTAGTTCCCTTAAAACACTCCGATCCCAATCCTCAGTTCCTGAAGCCTTTACCCCCCCCCCTCTCCCTCCCCCTCTCCCTCCTTCTCCCCCTGTCCTCCAGAGAGTCAAGGAGAAAGTGTGTCGGAGGAGAAGAAGAGTGCGGAGGAGAGGTGAGTCCTTTTCCCAGGCTGCTGTGTGTGGAGAGGGGGCGGAGCTGAACCCTGACCCGCAGATCAGCACCCGAAACAGCGGAGGCGGCAAAAACCTCCCACACGCGCGAACACAAGCACACACAGCGCACAACCCACATGCGAACACACGCACACACAGCGCACAACCCACATGCGAACACACGCACACACAGCGCACAACCCACATGTGAACACACGCACACACAGCGCACAACCCACATGTGAACACACGCACACACAGCGCACAACCCACATGTGAACACACGCACACACAGCGCACAACCCACATGTGAACACACGCACACACAGCGCACAACCCACATGTGAACACACACACACACAGCGCACAACCCACACGCGCGAACACACGCACACACAGCGCACAACCCACATGTGAACACACGCACACACAGCGCACAACCCACATGTGAACACACGCACACACAGCGCACAACCCACACGCGCGAACACACGCACACACAGCGCACAACCCACATGTGAACACACACACACACAGCGCACAACCCACATGTGAACACACGCACACACAGCGCACAACCCACATGTGAACACACGCACACACAGCGCACAACCCACATGCGAACACACGCACACACAGCGCACAACCCACATGTGAACACACGCACACACAGCGCACAACCCACATGTGAACACACACACACACAGCGCACAACCCACATGTGAACACACGCACACACAGCGCACAACCCACATGTGAACACACACACACACAGCGCACAACCCACACGCGCGAACACACGCACACACAGCGCACAACCCACATGTGAACACACGCACACACAGCGCACAACCCACATGTGAACACACGCACACACAGCGCACAACCCACACGCGCGAACACACGCACACACAGCGCACAACCCACATGTGAACACACACACACACAGCGCACAACCCACATGTGAACACACGCACACACAGCGCACAACCCACATGTGAACACACGCACACACAGCGCACAACCCACACGCGCGAACACACGCACACACAGCGCACAACCCACATGTGAACACACGCACACACAGCGCACAACCCACATGTGAACACACGCACACACAGCGCACAACCCACATGTGAACACACGCACACACAGCGCACAACCCACATGTGAACACACGCACACACAGCGCACAACCCACATGTGAACACACACACACACAGCGCACAACCCACACGCGCGAACACACGCACACACAGCGCACAACCCACATGTGAACACACGCACACACAGCGCACAACCCACATGTGAACACACGCACACACAGCGCACAACCCACACGCGCGAACACACGCACACACAGCGCACAACCCACATGTGAACACACACACACACAGCGCACAACCCACATGTGAACACACGCACACACAGCGCACAACCCACATGTGAACACACGCACACACAGCGCACAACCCACATGTGAACACACGCACACACAGCGCACAACCCACATGTGAACACACGCACACACAGCGCACAACCCACATGCGAACACACGCACACACAGCGCACAACCCACATGTGAACACACGCACACACAGCGCACAACCCACATGTGAACACACACACACACAGCGCACAACCCACATGTGAACACACGCACACACAGCGCACAACCCACATGTGAACACACACACACACAGCGCACAACCCACACGCGCGAACACACGCACACACAGCGCACAACCCACATGTGAACACACGCACACACAGCGCACAACCCACATGTGAACACACGCACACACAGCGCACAACCCACACGCGCGAACACACGCACACACAGCGCACAACCCACATGTGAACACACACACACAGCGCACAACCCACATGTGAACACACGCACACACAGCGCACACACGCACACACAGCGCACAACCCACATGTGAACACACGCACACACAGCGCACAACCCACACGCGCGAACACACGCACACACAGCGCACAACCCACATGTGCACACACAGCGCACAACCCACATGTGAACACACGCACACACAGCGCACAACCCACATGTGAACACACGCACACACAGCGCACAACCCACATGTGAACACACGCACACACAGCGCACAACCCACATGTGAACACACGCACACACAGCGCACAACCCACAGCGCACACACACCACACCCACGTGTGAACACACGCACACACAGCGCACAACCCACATGTGAACACACGCACACACAGCGCACAACCCACGTGTGAACACACACACACACAGCGCACAACCCACATGTGAACACACGCACACACAGCGCACAACCCACACGCGCGAACACACGCACACACAGCGCACAACCCACATGTGAACACACGCACACACAGCGCACAACCCACATGTGAACACACGCACACACAGCGCACAACCCACATGTGAACACACGCACACACAGCGCACAACCCACATGTGAACACACGCACACACAGCGCACAACCCACAAGACCCTTTAGTCTACATGAATGTCACCTAAGAAGTCAAAGTCCACCGCAGCACAGCTGCAGGTGCTGTGGTGGTGCTGTGGTTGTGCTGTGGTTGTGTTCCACCTCCTGCAAGTGTTGTGGTTGTGTTGTGGCTGTGTTGCGGTTGTGTTCCACCTCCGCAGGTGTTGTGGTTGTGCTGTGGCTGTGTTGCGGTTGTGTTCCACCTCCTGCAGGTGTTGTGGTTGTGCTGTGGCTGTGTTGTGGTTGTGTTTCCCCTGCAGGTCCACCCTGTCCACGGTGAGCAGCTCCAGCAGGTACGAAGTGAGGGAGAGGGTGAACCCGGCCGCCCAGCACACCCTCCTCATCGACTCGGGATCCGAACCGGACGGCAGCGTCTACGAGAGCTGCGGCGCGGTGAGGATGGGGGGGGGGTGGAGAGGGTGGAGGAGATGGGGGGGGGGGGGGGCGAGGTAGATGGGAGATGAGAGATGGGGGGGGGATGGGGGTGGGCGAGTATGGTGTGAAGGGGATGTGGATAGGGGTGAGTGAGGATGGGGGTGGGTTGGGTGGTGAGGGGGGTGGAGGGATCGGGGTGTCGACAGCAGGTGAGATAAGATAAGCGAAAAAAAAAAGAGGAGAATGGCTGACATGTGGAGGTGCAAAGAGACGAGAGCAAAGACAGGCTGCAAACAAGAAGGGTGGAATAAAGTAAGTGGAAGAGGAGAGCGGAGGGAGGGAGGGAGGGAGGGAGGGAGGGAGGGAGGGAGGGAGGGAGGGAGGGAGGGAGGGAGGGAGGGAGGGAGGGAGAGAGGGAGAGAGGGAGAGAGGGAGAGAGGGAGAGAGGGAGAGAGGGAGAGAGGGAGAGCCGTAGGAGAAAAGGCCAAGAGGGGTGCGATCATCTGTCAAAGGAGGAAGTGGAGGATTCTGCAGGAACCGGGGACATGGAGAGAAAAACTAATAAACACCTTTAGCGAATCTCCGAGACGCTCCGGAAATCAATAGCTCACAATTAGCATTCAAAATACACATCGATCTCTCCCAAATTATCATTTTGCACTTTGTAAAAGGCCAGCCAGGACTTGAACCGCCAGGAATACAATGTTCCGTGGGATTTAACGAGAAGGCAGAGAAGAGTGTTCTGTGTTGTCGGAGGAGGCAGTATCAAATGCTCCCTCTCCTCAGAGACAGGCGTTCGCCATCCCTCAGTTAGATAACAACAGATGCGCTCTATGTCAAGCTGCATCCTTGGAGTCCCCCTATGTGTTTACACATTTAAACACACAACATTATTCCCGACTTAATGATCGCCCATCGTGGGCATGTTGCTTCAAACTCTCTGTTTCCTTTGTTTGCGCTGACAGGAGAGTTCTCATTATTACTACCCCACCGGTGACTACCGGCCCTCTCTCCCCCCGGTTCTCGAGGGCCCGCCCACACACGGTGAGACGCACTCATGACATTCAGTACGTTCGCCATCCCCATGTGGAAAAGGATATATAATACAGCCACTGGGAGCAGATGTGCTTTTGAGCAAAGTGCTAATGTTTCATATTGTATTTCCTGTCTACTGTCTGTCCACCCTCCGTTGCTCTCCTTGAACGGGGGGGGCGGTTGTTGTGGCATCTTTGGCGGTTCCAGGGGCCCGCTACCCGGGGGGGAGCCACGAGTATGAGGAGGTGAGGGACTGGGGTTTTTACCAGGACGTCCTGCCTCCCTCTCTGCCCTCACCCCCCCCCTACGCCGGACCCAGGGTCCCCCCGCAGGGGGTAACCAGGAGACCCCCTCTCCTGTACCCGGAGGTCAGCGGTGAACTGCTCTCCCGAAAATCAATGCGTCAGTGACATTTTTCCTGCTGTGTGAATATTTCCTGCGCATTGCCTCCGATGTTGCTGACACAACGTTCTTTCCGGCAGAGAGGAGGGAGGGCCACGGCTTTCAGGGAGCAGCCAATCAGAATAAACGATCGCACGGCTGACGGGCCACCCCCGAGAAGCGATTATGACTTGCCCTTTGAACTTCGGGGAGAGCTGGTGTAGTGAGGTTAGACCTCAATTTCATCACGTGGATCCAAGTCCAGACTTTCTCATGCTAACCTCAAGAAGTGGACTGTTGTTTGGTGTAGACATTGTATAAGTGTGGTCATTGGGGTGCAGCATAGTCATTTAGCATATGTGTTGTTGTTAAAACCATCCTCTGTATCGTTGTTTTCATTCAAATAACCGAAAGAAAACGCTTAAAAATATTTAATCATCGTTGTTTGTGTATGTTTCTGTCAGAAAATGACCTAAATGTGGACGTCGTGAAACATCACGAGATCATCCGTGTTTCCTCAAGCCGAGTCCTGTGGTGTTTCTAGAATGTACTCTATGTTGCATGCTGAATCCTCCTCACCGACGGGCTCTTTTCTGAAATGTCACCTCATCAAGGTGACAGTCGGAGCCAGATTCAGAGGGAAGGAGAAGACGAGGGCTTCTGGAAGCTTCAGCAAGCGCCAACCATCCGGCGTGTCAGGAAGTGATGCCGTCAGTTCTTTAAGCCTCATTGATCCTTCACCTCACATAAAGGTGGAGGCTCGTCTTCTCCGGCGCCCCCCCCCCTCCCATCCCCCCCGTCTCCCCCTCCCCGGCCCCCCCACAGACAGCCCCCACTCTCACATCCCGATGTTATGCACACCTTACCTCAACCCATCCTTTGCCCACTTACCCATCATCCCCCCTATGTGACCCCCCCCCCCCACACACACACACACACACAACAGTGTACTGTACCTTACGGACAGGTCGAATAACGGGGGACAGTGATGACAGAGTGAAATGTGTGTGGGTGGAGCCGGAGGGAGGAAGGGAGATGGGGGGCCCCCTCTGCTCCAGCTGGCAATGAGACTGCCGTGCGGCCGCTCTCGCAGTGGTGCCCGAGCGGAACACCCTCCACCCCACAGCGCCTGGCTCGGGGGGCACAGTGCCCTTTTCCAACAATCTGCCGTTGACACGCGTCGCCCCAGGCGGAGGAGGACGCCAAGGATGAGAGCCCACGGACGCGGTCCCCCGCCTCTCACACACAAAGATATCGCACAGCCCTCCCTGTTTGACCCCATCCCTTCCTCTGCCAGTCTCTCAGCCCCCCCCCCCCCCCACCCCCCCTTCTCCCCCGAGGGTGAAGCGTCACAAAGGCTTGCTCGTGAGCTCTAATTGAGCGTGGTAATGTGTTCCGAAGGTAAAGCCATATCTAAGGGCAGACCTCTAATCCTGTTTTCTCTCAGATTTAACTTGAACTCCCAACATCTGAGAGAGAGAGAGAGAGAGAGAGAGAGAGAGAGAGAGAGAGAGAGAGAGAGAGAGAGAGAGAGAGAGAGAGACCAGGCAGGCGATTAGTCTCACCATGAGACTACAGCGAGAGGGGGAGAGGTGGAGAGAGGAAGGGAGAAAGAGGGGATGGTGTAGTTGACTTAAGCTGCATCCTTCTGGAACTATTACTGTACAAACATCTTCAGATAACATTCTAGGACTTTTTTTTTTATTCGGAGCTCATAGTGAGAAATCAAGATATGACCAACTTAAATTTATTTCCGGGTAGCTTTTGAGTTACAAAGAATATTTATATTATTATCTGGTTGAGTGTGACGGCTGTTTTGCATGTGCATGCGTGCGTGCACGAGACAAAAAAAAACACATAACATCCTCCTTTACATTCCTGCAAACCAGAACTCAATGCATGCTCCATGCATGCTCCATGCAGCATGCGTACACCATACATGCACCACACAGTTCCTCAATTTCCCCATGCTTGATTTGTCACACTAGTCTCATGCACACCCCACACACAATGTATACACACAAACAAGCGCACGCCCACACACAGTTGAAGGAAAATATAATATTTACTGTTTTCACCCTGGAAAATATTACCAGCCAGTGGTTCTATTTTAATGAGGCTGATTCAAGAGTTGTTCTATTTCTGGTTCAGCATTCCCCTGGCATCTCCTCTAGATTGTAATGCTACATTGACGGAAATGAATCTACCTGGAAATCTGGTGTGCTGATGTGAACATAGGAGTGGAAATATTGACACCTATTTGGAACGTGATTGTGGAGCTGTGGGTCGTCCATGCTCCTTTCTTCCCCTGAACACTTTGCCTTTGTTTCCGCCACCGTGCACTGATTACCAGGAGATTAATCCTCATGATTCGCCCGACTGGGGCTGCTGTCTCTCAATTAGGTGTGCCATTCTCCATCACGAGCTGTCAAGACGCATTTGTGTCATTATGGAACAATTGTTTAAGTTCCTGTCAGAGTGACTGGCTTATTCATAAGAAAGGCTGTTCTCTCCCGGCGCATCGTGCCGTGGCGCGCAGGAACTGTAATCTGCTAAATTGAAGGTTTGACAGCTCAATACCGGACGTCAACGTCCATTTTTCTTCTTTCACGTGAAGCGCGTTTTGATGTATGATGTGCAAAATAGGGCCCCGGCTCTGGGAGAACTCACAGTCTGCCTGATTGGACTGCTTAATAGAAAGCGAAACAAACGGAGAGTTTAATTAGCCCAATGTTAAAATCCGATTGTGTAGTTTGTATTCTGTGTCATTTTACTTGCACGACACTTGAATAACATAGAACTGGAGTTGAACCGAAATTGATATGGAAAAAATGTATGTGCGATTACAAATACTAAATCATATTTGTGGTTGACTGGTACTGATGCACGATTTGTCACCCGAACTGTACGTGGAACAACACTATGCCTGGCCAAACAAAGACCTTTCTCTCATCCTCTATAAACTATTATCGGGTACGTACTTGAGCAACTGAAACCTGCATTAGCTTTGCAACCTGCCTGACTCTCATTTGAAACATGATTGAGCGAGAGAGACCTAAAAGAATGGAAGAGTGGTGTGTGAGAGGCAGCTTTGAAAGAAAAACAGGACGAGTCATTAATATTTGATGAAATCTAATATTTGAAGCGTGCTAAAACTAAAAGAGCATTGTGAGACTCGTTAAATATAGATGCTGGCTAATGGCTTTGATGGCTGTCCTGACCAAGATGAGGAAATGCAGGAGAACACAACAGCTCATAAACACCGTGCTTCAAGCAGGGTCCTGTAGTACTGAACATGAAGCCTTAATGACATTTGCATGTAGGATCTAAAAGCATAATAAGGCCTCCAATAGGTTTTTACATTGACAGATCCTAATATCAAACAGCAGCATTAACCAAGATGAGAAAAAAGTCGAGAACGGGCCTGTGAGCTTTGTCTTTTAAACATGGCGGCTCTGAAACGTTAGTGGGAAGTATCTTTGTCTTCTCAAGGTCCCTCTACGAGGCACGGCTGCCACTCGCGACACATAAACATTAAGCTGCTGTTCATTGACTGGCTTCAAGTGGTCTCCAAGCAGAAAAACAAGACGAATTAAATGAGCATGTCTCAGTCCGCTCGTGGTCAGTGGTGTGCCTCGACTGGAGGCTCAGCAACTTCTGAGGTGGAGACCGTGACTAGGGAGTGGGGGGGGAGGCGAGGTTGAACGGGATTGGGAGAGGAAAGGGTGGGGGGGGGGGGGTCCAAAATGCCACCCCTGACCTGACCCCCCCCGTTTTGAAGACTGTGGCCTTTGTTTGGTTGCCTGAATCAGGCCCTTTGTCCATTGTCTCTAGCCTGGACTGCTATGCCTCTGTGGCATAATCCTGTGGGGCTGAAGTCAGTCCGAGACCGCGGCCCCTGCCTCTAAGCATCCCTCAGACGGCCTGCCAGTAACCCTCCCCTTTAACACTCAATTTATGCAGGCCCACAATCAGACCTCCTTAAAGGGGCATTCCGCTGTCTCTGCACAGCCAGTTGGCGGACAGAGAATGGAAATGTTGTGCTTATCCATTCAAAACGTATGTAAATAATGGAGAGAAGTGCCTGCTAAAATCCTGTTTCATCTGTCACACGAGGTATGACAGTCCACAAACGGTTTTCTCGGGAGTGTTCGAATGACACATCCAGAGAGACAGTGTGCCGTCAAACCCAGAGAACAAATGAGTGAAACAATAAACACGGCTCACGTTCAAGACTCAGAATGAGAAAGTGGTACGAGACTGAAACACAGAGAGAGACACAGAGAGTGGGAGAGAGAGAGAGAGAGAGAGAGAGAGAGAGAGAGAGAGAGAGAGAGAGAGAGAGAGAGAGAGAGAGAGAGAGAGAGAGAGAGAGAGAGAGAGAGAAGTGAAGCGAACGAACAGGAAGAGGAGGAAGTGGTGAGCAGATGGGTGTGGCTGAGTAACGGTTGTTCTATCGGTCTGTATTGAGCGACACGACCAGGGGACTTTGTACGTGATGCCCTGGACAGACCTACGTCATCTCAGCATGGACACCAAGGTGAGCCCAAAATCTTTCGTACCCAACAATGTTTTCCCTCACCAAAAAGGAGAGAGAGAGAAACAGACAGACAGGACAGTAGACAGACAGACAGACAGTTAGAGAGACAGACGTTTAGTCAGACAGACAGGTGCTGCGATGGACAGACAGACACAGTTAGCCACATGGAGAGACAGACAGACAAGCAGTTAGTCAGACAGACAGGCAAACAGACAGCCGGCCAGACAGACGGCCGGTCAGACAGACAGATGAGGCAGACAGACAGAGGGCGGAGGGGAGAGAGAGGGCTGACAATCCAGCCCGGGGCACACAGTGCCCTGTCTTGACATATGCTTCAGAGTGAAACGAAGAGCGACACGACCTGCTAATCTGGGCTGTCAAACCTCTAACGGCTCCTGACGTTCACCTGTCACAGCAGCCCCGGCCCTCAGGACCTGCTGCCATCAGGATAGGTCAGGGCTGGCGTCTCGGCCAGGGCCAGATACACTCACCCGGCCTTCTCATCCTCCCCCCTCCTCTCATACCTGCATCAGGCAGAATGAGGTCACGGAAATGTACCTTGGACACTGTCATCTTCGCTATTTCGTAACAACGGAGTACATCAAAAAATGTGTGCTTCCTCTGCGTTCGGCCCAGTACATTTGCATAGCTATTGTTTTTTCTTTTATGTTGTACAACCATGCGGTTCCAGAATGCATGAAGCTCATTTGATGTTGCGTGCTTGATATTGGATTGTTCTCTGACTTTGAAGGGTATTTCGGTGGCAGTGGATCCTTCAGGGGCATCGCCTCACGCTACGACTGTACGTTTAGTTGTCCTGACAGGATTGAGATTGATGAAGGGGTTTTAAACCTCGAGAAACTGCAACAGAGACTCTTGGTGATGCACCCCCCCTGCACCCTGGGCCTTAATCACGATTCAGTTTCATTCTCTCACTGTGAAGATAAGATCATATATACTAGTATGCAATACTATGGGTTGTTTTTTGAAATCCAATTTGGATGATTGCGTGAGCGATCCGTGACCCATTTCGGTAATGCAGAGGAAGTGTTACTCATGAGGTATATAGCACAACTTCCTGTTTGCAAACAGACACTCTCTGTCACACAGGCAAGATCCTGATATTGAAACTGGGGGGTTTCAGGGTACAATTTGTTCCCCTGTGAGTATTTCCACTCAGTCTTACAGACTTGTCACTTCTCTCCACATTACTCATATTGCGTCGAAGAATTCTGAGCAAACTGTTGAAGAAAGCAGCCATTGAAGAGCCATTACAGCAAAACCATTGCAACAGCTTGTTTTGAGACCTGTTATCCCTGTAATTGACAAGGACACATCGTTGTTTGTGTGTGCGAGTGGATAAGGGAGGCGGTGCGGGGTAGGGTAGGGCATGATTGTGCCTGAATGACTGCATATGAAGATCTATTGTTCTGTGGATGTAAATAGACTTTAGTTTGTGTGACTGTGTGTGTGTGTGAGAGAGTGTTCTGGCATGTATGCACATGTGTGTGGTAATGAGGCCTGATAGATGCGGGATGTCAAACGTCTTTAATCCATTGTGTGCGACAATAGCACCCTGATAGCATTCTCCCCGTGATCTGTATTCACGTCACTTGTCACCTGCCTCAGATCCTTATCTGGCAGCTTTCAGCTCTAAAAGTGGAGGTCAGCTTTAAAGCTGCATTCATTCCAGGCCGGACCCTGCGTTCATCGTAACGTAAATTGAAGCCAGTCTTCTTCTTTGTTTTTCTTGTAACGCTTGACTTTTGTTCCCTCCCTTTTGCCCGTGGTTGTGTTTCAGATTCTCTGCGCGTGCCAGCTTCTTTACGCGTGCGTCCTGTTACAAGGTGGGTTCGCCGTCTTTTGGGCTAGCATTCTCGTCCAAGGAACACACACACAATCATACCCTCTAGTTCTCCCACTTCAAAAACCGAACAAGCCTAGATTTATAGACGATTCACGTTTTTCTCAGAAAACAGGTCCGAGTTCCAGTGCTGGATCCTTTAATTAACAAATGGCTGATTGAGCTGAGTAGATCACTGTGGTCAGTTGTAGATTCAGTTCTGATGCTGGTGTGTCTGTATGTGGGGACCTCGAGTGGGCCTGCTGATGTCTGTCCCTCCAGGGGTTGATTGGGAGATGCTAAGTGACAGTCTGGATTAGTTTCTCTGTCCTGGAGAGCAGACTGGCTCTGTTCTCTTCCAGAGAATCAACCCTTTCTAGTTACGCTGCTCAGTCCACGTACACAAGACTATTATTATGACACACTGTCCATCCAGTTACAACACTCCTTTGTGCCCTCCCTCCCTCCCTCCCTTCGTCTCTATTTCCCTCTCTGCTTCCGTCTCTACCTCTCTTCTTCTTCGCTTGCTCTCTCATTCCCTCCTTCTTACCCTCCCTCCTTCCATCAACCTCTCCTCCCTTCCCACACCCTGAGTAGACACATTCCTAACACTGTGTACAGCCACTGATCGTTGCAGCGAAAGCTTTAACTGTCTCAAGCTGTGCTTGAATGGGTTCTGAGGTTCTGAGGTTCTTCCGACTGCTTTTTTAGTTCTGAAAATGCATATTTTTCTGACAGGTTCAAGAGCTCAATCTGCTACACCTGGAACCGGACCAGTGAACTTGAATGTCACCAGTCCTCCAGTGTCCACCGGTACGACCTGTGACCTCATTGCTGTGGTGTCGCTGGGTTGCAGAATCAGGGAGCTGAGTTTTTTACACTGTTTCAGTTTTTCCGCCATGAATCAAAAGGCCTGACAACCAAGGGCTACTTTTTAATTTATCTCATTATGAGGATGAAGATGAGATCAATAGCCATAGACCACTTTCAGCCTGCTGTTTCGATTTAAGTGCACTCTCAGAAGTAGCTTCAGAAGATTATATTAATTTCTCAATTAAAATTTGATAAGACCCTGTGATATGAATCAAAGTTTCACTAAACAAAAAGATAACTTACTTTTCAACCTTGATATGTATCTCATTTCGTTTCGTTCTTTCAGGCAATAGAATGGACAACAAGACTAGCTTCACCTCAGGACCCCCACCTCTCAATGTCACAACCATTGCTTCTACATCAGGTGGAGTCCTGTGTCTGGTTCAAACTGTGTTCACATCCATTCTTGTCCTTTCCTCTCCTCTCGTTCACTCTCTCCCTCTGTGCTTCCTTCCTCAGCGCTGACCAGCCAGTCAACACCGGCAGCCAAGCCCTCCTCCACCCCAGGTATATAAAACGAATAAACTACAGGCTGTCAGTAGGTCTACATGACCAACTCCATATTGGGGGGGGGGGAGATGCGGCAATGAATTCTGGGATATTGAGTTTTCCCTATTCACCATTCATAATCTCCCTATCAGGGATGCGTGTAACGTCAGACTCATTTAGCAGGTCATTAGAACATGTCCGATTTCCCATTCCTTATTTTTAGATAAACCTAATAGCTCAGGGTTCTGAAACTGCGAGAAGAGACAGAGCTGATACTGATGGCTGTACAAAGTGTTTCTAGACAGAACTGCGATCGAAATGTTCCAAAATGCCTTTTTTTTAAAGAGTAGAAAGATGAAGGCATGCACCTGGACATAATAAGATGTAATTAAGTATGGGTCCACGTGACAAAGATAAGGAGTCGGTGTGCCCCAGAAAAAACGATGAACAGAGTAGGTTTACCACTGCATAATAAGTAAGGCTATTATAAAAGTTAAATCCAGTGGGATTGCAAAGTTACAAATCAAACTAAATTCCTGCGAGTTCATATCTAAAACCAAAAAAAAATGTTCTTCCATTCATCCATATTCACAGTGACATCATCCAGTCCTTCAACAAGACTTCCCACCAAAAACACCACGGTTGCCTGGGGTAACTAAGCAAGAACACTCACCATGCCTGCCATTGGCTCTTTCCTTTGGTTGTTATCTCATAGCAGACTTGACAGTACCTGCACTCCCAGTGTCCCTTGTTGGGTCTGTGGAGGAGAGGGGAACAGCACGCCTGGCTCCCTGTCTCGCCAACAGATTAAGGCTTGATTGTTCCTCATGTTTGAGATTAGAGGTGTCCCGCTGCACTGGGGCTGGGTCAGGCTGTTGTGCCAGAGATCTGATGTCACATCAACAACTCCTCAGAGGATCCTGTGAGACACATCTGGGATATCTGATGTGTGTCCCATCATAACACTGTCACCATTCTGTACTGTCAGTCCCAAAGTTGTGATGCCACCAATAGATAACTTTGAAACATGTTTTTCTTTGCTCACAGACGACAAATGGAATGCTCCATTCACGTACGGTAAGCTCAGTTCATGTCTGTTCTCAAACTTACCCACAATTCACTGCCAGCCCCCCACAATTTAGTTGTTGTTGATTTGCATGGAGGTGGGTTTGTGGATTTCACACGCCACGCTCAAAGATATTAGCAAGTCATGTACAGCATGGTAACTAAACGTCCGTACCTGTGGTGTGAACTGTGCCTCTGTCCAGACTACACTAGCCTCCGCGTGGCTGGGCTGACGGTGGCAGCCGTGCTCTTCATCCTGGGGATCATGATCATCACCTGTGAGTGGGACCACCAGCGCACCCACAGGACCCCTGCTACACAACCCTGATCCCAACAGTCTTACAGTGTCTCTCCCTCTCTGTCTCTCTCTCTCTCTCTCTCTCTTTTGCTCTCTCTCTTTCTCTCTCTCTCTCTCTCTCTCTCTCTTTTTTGCTCTCTCTCTCCCTCTCTCTTTCTCTTTTGCTCTCTTGCTCTCTTTCTCTTTTTGCTCTCTATCTCTATTCCTATCTTTTTATCTCTATCTTTCTATTTCAATCTCTCTCTCGCTGTCTATATTAATTTATCTCTTTCTCTCTCTCTCGCTTTCTGTCTCTCTTTCTGTCTCCCTTTGTCTCTCTCTGTTTCAGGTGGTAAAATAGCCAGGATCCCCAGGTGTCATGTCAGTAAGGGAAAGTGAGTGGTCTGCACCTCCCTACCAACGGTTAAACCATTTTACAGTAACATGCATGCCTGGTGCTCATGGTTTGGTATCAAATCTTTACAACGCCATACAGAGGATGATTATCACATGCAAATATGAGGCCCAATATGGAGGTACAGTAGATTAATTTGTTTTTCATGCACCATTGAACAAATGGTAAGTAAAAGCTTGTGTTGAGTCCCCTCCCAAGATCCTTCACAGTGGGTGAATAGAACAACCGTCGGTTTGATGACTAATGGATCGCAGACAGTGTGCGGTTGCTCAAGACGTTTGTTAAAACAATAAAGGATTGCCAGGTCAACCATGCTCAGATCTGCTTATCTTTCTTTTCACTAAATGAACAGATGTTTTGATATTTCCAAGTGATGAACTGGTGTTTTCCCACCACTATCCTGTGTTGTTCACCCAGGTCATACCAAGTCACCAGGAATTAACCAGAGGAGAGACTGTGCAGAGAGCCTGGAAGCCACCCACCAGGGACACTAACAAACATTGTATCAACAGTTCTGGATGTGTGTTGAGTGCGTGTTCTTCCCTAGTAGGCTACACGCCGAACAGGAACAGAGAGGTTGAAAAATACAGGACAAACAAAGGAAACATGAATCATGCTGACAAGTGTAAAAGCATTGTGTTATCGTCCTGTTCATCTTTGCTAAATGTTGTTTCCATGACATGGCTGGAAACTGAACTGAAATTTCAATTGATTGTGATCTTCTGAATAATGAGGAGAGGATTCATATTTTAATCACACACCCAGCCCCCCAGGCAAGCTGTTTCTCTTTCCAAGTTGTCTCTGTTAAAAACCTTGGAATCAATAACAACACTGCTCGAGAATTCCTATAAAAAGGCAGGAAATCAAAAAGTCGTCTCACTTCCTGTTCATTTACGCCACAGTTTGAGCGGCATCTAAAAATAAACCCTAACGTTTCCTACAGTCAGTCGCTGTGCGTTCTTTACAGAATGTTAAGTGTGTTTAAGTGCTAAGCCTCTTAGCTTTTCCCTTTGAAACGTAGATCAGTGAAGCCCAAGAGTTGTCTGCATCCACTTCAACACAACACCTTCACAAACGCGTTTGTGGAAGAAGACAAACACATACTGAGACAAGTGGAGAGAGCGGAACACGTTTAATCTTGGAAATGGAGAGAATGTAACATACAGAATTGCTATACTGAACTATACAATACTTTGCTATACTATGCTATGTCAATTGCAACAAAGAGAGAGAAGGATCTATGGAAAGAAAATGTGTTGGTTTATGTTGTGTGAACAGCTGTGCAAATATATGCCGTTAAATGGGTGATAGGCCGCAATGGCCTATCTATTGCAAGATCCATAAAGGTTAACATCCATAGATATTAAAAACTAGTATTTCAGTATCAAAGCAATGTTGCCGTAATAACATGTACATGAAGCCCTAACTAAATATGACTGCTTACTTCAAAACCTTTAGAATAAATTGCATTTAGATATAGAGGTTATGTATAAATCAAAATCTCATGACACAAATATAACACAAGAATCTTTCATATATTTTTTACATTGATTGCATATTATATAGTTGTGCAGAGAGCACCATCCCTGAAAGAGATCACAAAAATAAAGACGAGTTAACATATTCATAAACCAACAGAAGGCTTCTTTCTAAAAGAAGAAATGTTGTTCTAAAATAAAAAAATAAATGACAATAGATGAATTTCAAAGCAGACAGGACTGTGTTGTGGGGGACCTGCATGCTGTAGGGCTGGCTTGGTCAAGCATGGCCAGAGATTGGCCGAACGCAGCAATGCTTCTCTTTTATACCAAAGAAAAATGAAATGAAAAAGGAGACTGGCCAGACTTCTGCACAAGTGACAAATCCAAGTAAGCCCTTACAAATCTTTTTTTTTTGGTTTTGTTTAAAAAATATTATATATATATATACTCCCGCATAAAATAAAAAACCTTTTTTGTAATAGGAATGTCAGATAAGACAAGAGAGACCAGGTGGACATAATTAGATTCGATAATTAGAGTTGAAGACGCTTTTGCGACTGAATGTTGCAGGGTGATACTATGGGGTATCTCCGTTGCAGGACAAGACACGGATCTCTGTTTGATTTTGGCATTGCTGTTTGTTTGGTCGAACAAGCTTGCTCTTCAGCAACAGGAAACATTGTTTGGTTCTGTTTCTAGTTATTTCTGAGGGAGACAAGAATCCCCTTGCAATGAGAGTGTGGCATGAACACAAAGAAAGACCTCAAAGAAAGACAAATTGAAATGCTTTTGTAAGGTATAGACTACACCGGATTGGAATATTCCTTTTGAAATGCTGACTGTATTAAGTTTACTAGGAAGGAGGTGATCAACAGAAATACCACATGTACAAACACTAGAGTATGCACATAGGTAGGCATAGACACAAAAAACAAACATAACAGGCGGCTCTCCGACTTGTAGAACCCTCGCAAAACAAAAGAGATGGGCCACTTCATATTCAGCAAGGCACTGGTGATGGTTGTGGAGTGAAAAATGGGTTCATTCAGAACCACAGGTGCTTCTGTACCTGAGAATCTGGACACCAGCCGAGTCCTCCCCCAGTCTCACTCTTGCCCTCCTCCCTGGACGTCACCCCTGCCCTCACCCCTGGACCTGACCCCTGCCCTCACCCCTGGACCTCACCAGGGGTGGCTGAGCGGAGACACAGCCAAGGACTTGGGACCCCTCGTTCAGACTGACCTAGTGGTTCCAACACCACATCTCTCCCTTGCGAGCTTGAGCCTGCACAACTGCACACCATGTGACGCTCCAAACAAAATGCCTCGAGTCGTGCCAAACCTGATCGTGTCCACCTTCCCGTCTTTTACCGACCCCTGACCCCTGGCAAAACAACTTCCTTTTTCTGTAATACAGGGGAGAAATAAGCCAGTCCCGCGCGTCCTAAAGCTTTTCTTCACAGGGCACGATTGATTTCCATTTAAATGAAAAGAGAGAGAGAGAGAGAGAGAGGGGGGAGAGAGAGAGCGTGCTTAGCATGAATGAAACATGGGGCATCGTGGGTATTTCCCCAATCATCCTCTACACTTGATTTGATGCTCTAGATTTCTGCACCGCCCCTGCCCCCCCCCCCACACACACACCCCACCCCGCACCCCTCCGCCCTAACCCCCCCAACACCCCTCCCATGGCCCAGCGCATTCAGCATTAAACTACCTCTCGCCCAGTCATCTGAGAGCTATTTACAATCTGCGGGGGTTGCGGACGTCGGCGCGAAAGCCTTTCAAACGCAAAGGAGAGGGAGAACGAAAAAACAACATCATCATTCACGGCGGTCGATTAATTCACTGCCTCACAAGAGGGTGTTTCAGACCGTTTTTTTCTGCTCCTTTCTTTTCTCTCCTCCTCCTCCTCCAAGGTTCAGAAGGGAGGGAACCAGCTTTATCTTCCTGCTGCATTGCCTGTTGTCACTCCTAATGGGCCCGGGACAGGGGATGTCAGAGTCGTGAAAAGGGAGACTGAAGTGAGAACTGGGCTGGCTTACTGTGGATTAGGCCTTGCTTCCTCTGTCAAACAAGCCAGTTCCTCTCACACAGCCTTGTTCCAATTGCACTAAATCAAAAACAGATTTTTTTTTTGGGGTACAGAGGTACGAAACTCATTGGGGTAAAAGCCCATTTCTCGCAAGTTGTTAAATACAGAGTATTTCTTGGTCTAAATTACGCCTTTCATCAAAACAGGTTTTTCTACTGGCTACATTCAATGACTTCTATGTGGATTCCTCAAATAGAATCCAATTAGGTGTTTGGAATTGTTCCAAATGTCCTGAGATGGATGCATACTGTACATTTGGGATATCTGGGCCAAGGATATAGAAATACGACAGGATACACACTAACATGATTTAGGCACAGCCATTTAGACACAGCCATTCTGCGATGGCAGAGGAAGGAATGGCGGGGTGGGGGTGTGGGTGAGGTGGGGGTGGGGGTGGGGGTGGGGGTGGGGGTGGTGCTATAAGGGCAGGGTGGGTCTGAGGGGGGGCCATGATGTGTCCACTTCCTGGGTCAAAGGGCAGTGTGTGATAGAGCTCAGTGCATTGGTCCTCTCCTCCAGGTGTCCCGTGGGCCGTGTTGGGTTAGACCGCCCCTTTCTGGCCTTGTTCCGCGGGCACAGAGTAGATCCTGGAGAGACAAAGAGGAGAAGGGATGAGATGGGAGGAGAAGGGATGAGACGAGAGGAGAAGGGATGAGACGAGAGGAGAAGGGACGAGGCAGGCGCACACAGAGTGCATACAAAGATGCGGCGGAAGATTCCAAGGTGTCGCCTCTCAACGTTGACACTTTGAAGTTTCAATTTACAGCACATGTTTCGTCGAAACAGATGTAAATAAATAAACAAACCAACGCCGCATTCCACCTTTTAGATACGCCGGCGTGAACATTTCGGGCTTAAGAGATTTGTCACCTCGTTCTGGGAACGAGGCTCCGGGAGACGTGTCGGTGCAGCGTGGCAGGGCCCTGGCAGCTACATGGTGACGCCATCACCTCCAAACACACTGCCCTCCCCAGGTGGGGCTTTTAAACCTGGCGAGCCTCTGTTGATGCAACAAGCCGGGGGTTGCTGTGCGATTAAGCCGCTTTTCAGCGGAGCGATCAGTCAGCACCAAACACAGCCAGGGATGACTGCAGCCCCAGGAGCTACCCAGTAATCCTGCACAGGAATTTAACCCCTCGCAGACCAGCCTGTCTGTGAGTGTGTCTGTGAGTCAGTCTGTGAGTCTGTCTGTCTGTCTGTATGTCTTTCTTTTTGACTGTCTGTCTGTCTGTCTGTCTATCAGTGTCTGTCTGTCAGTCAGTCAGTCAGTCAGTCACTCAGTCGGTTATCCTCCCTATTTGCATTGCTAGCAGAGCTGTGAAGCTCTGGGAACTCATTAACCTCTCAACACTGCCTCACACACAGCACCAATTCACTGTCACGGGGGAAAGTGATTACTCTGCACAACGCCGGCCCACAGCGATCAACTCAAGGAAGAGCCACTGAGAGAAAGAAGGAGAGAGAGAGAAAAGCAAAGCAAAAGCTGGTTGAGCCGAAGCACCTGTGTCGGAGCCGTGCAGCCCCCGGAGAGACGGGCAACGCGTCTCCCTGCTCGACTGGTTCAGGCTGTTCTGATCGCTGATGGACTGATTGGGAGTGTCGCCACGCGGCGTTCGGAGCCACACTGCTAAGGCTCTCCTGCCCGGTTCACGTGAAGAGCTGCAGGCCGCGACAGGTTGGGTCCTGCACTGTGGGGTCACGCAAGTTCACACCCTCTAACTCATCTCTGTCTCTCTCTCTCCCTCCCCTTTCAAACCCCCCTCTCTCCATTTCTCTCTCCCTCTCTCTTTTTCTCCATTGACCCCCTCTCTCTCTCTCTATCTCTCTCTCTCTCTCCCCCCCCCACCCCTCTCTGTCATTGTTGCTGGGAGTGATTGAGCAGGGTGGGGCGAGGGGTGTAGGCAAGGTTCGAGGCCCCCAGGCTGTCACAGTAATGGCAAAGCAGGCCTGGGCAGGCTCGACTGGCTGGATGCTCCTGGTTGGGTTTTGTCAACCAAGCGTTTGTGTGATTTTATGCTCTGGCGTGTTGCCGCGAAGTGGAACAAATTGCCAAGGCAGAGAGGGAACTGTTACCCACCCGACTGGTTCTGTCACACTCTGTCCCTGAGTCACCTGGCATGAAGCTGAACATGCTGTACCTCTAGGAGGGAACGATGTGTCACTGCAGGCACAGAGACTGGAGACTGCAGGCCCAGGCCCAGACCCAGACCCAGGCCTAAACTCAGACCCAGAGGCTCTGGAGAACACCCTGCCTCACATCATCCTGGAGAACCCAGTCAACAAACCCAGCGGCCGAGTCTCCACCAGGCACGCACCTGACACCCTCCTCAAGATATCCACGGAGGACCGTGGGTATTGTATTACACCGCGAGCTCCAGAAACCCACATTAGCAGGTGTGAGACAATGAGGTTGATTGTGTGAGAGAGCAGAGCGACGTAGCCTTACCCTTGTTGTCGGTTGTGCATGCGGCGTCTCACCAACACGACAGCTGCGACGAGGTACAAAAAAAAGGAAGAACATTTCAGTAGTTTCACAAAGGGAAGGAGAAGGTTTACGTTTGCTTAAGCATTAGCAGGGTTTTCATGACAAATAGGAGCTATAGGATAGTATTCAGGGTCAAGCACCTGGATCAAGGGATTAACCACAGATCTCCCACCAACTCTGGGATTTCAGCAGGCACTCTGTCAAAGTTTACTACGCCTAAGCCTACTCAAGCCACCCCATAATAGCAAGACAGCAATATGTTTACTCTGTGACAGAAATGGAACTGAGACCAATAGCTTGTCAGAATGTATTTATATTCTTCATTTGTCCTTTCGTAAGAATGCTACCCTAAGGTATTTTTAGGTTAGATTGTTAATTAGGGCTACTTATATTTTATATTTTATTTTATATTATTTTTTATTCCCCTTAGTATTAGCTAGACCCCCCTTAGTATTAGCTAGACTTTGCTCCTTTTGTATAGTTAGTCCACATATTTAAGTTCCAATATTCTGGGGTTCCAATATGTTTAATGTATGCACCTCCCTGCCAAAGTAAATTCCTTGTTTGTGCAAACATTCATGGCAAATAAAATCTCTTCTGATTCTAAGGTTAATTCTTAAAACTTTAACTTGTCTATTTCTATTCATACACGTGACTACAGTATATGTTATTCACTGTGATTATAGTTGGTATAGGCACATCATGGAGCCAATTAGAGCCATAGAAACAGCTGTGATTGAGCACAGCACAATAATTGTTGTCTTATCGATGCCCAGATTCCTTACCCACGATGGCGGCGATCGACAGTGCCACGACACTCACTGCCACCACAATCACGATGGTGATAAATTCATCTGCAACAAAGAATTGTTTTTATCAGCCGGCATTAAGATTCTCTCACAAGCTGGTGAGACTGGCTGGTTGGCTTTAGTACAAACAGCGCATCTCCTGTGCAAACAGCGCGGTGGGGATCGCCGCCGAACGCGTCTACGTTTGTGACGGGCCGTGAGCTTACTTTGAGCTCCGTCTCCTCCTCCAGTGGACTTGTTTGCGCCCACCGTGTCAGCATCCGTCCTCAATACAGGCGGCCCTGCAACGGCGGGGGGGGGGGGGGGTTGTTAAATGATTGTCCGTGTGTTTGCGTGTGTACGCTTAATTCCCCAAAACAATGGCCGCGACACAGACATCATCCCGCGTCCCGCAACACGACCAAACAAAAGACCTAATCACACAGTGGTCGTCTGACTTCACACAAAGGCTGTTATCTCAACACGGCTGGGCGTGAGCGCAGAGCGCCCGTTGCTCAGCTCGGCGATCAATCTGATTGGCTTGATGAGAACCTCCGGACGGATCGTTAATCGTTCAACCTTCCCTCTCAGGTTGGGGGCGGGTGGGGGGGGGGGGGGGAACAAAAGGGGGGGAGGCAGTGGGAGGTGGGTGGAGGTAGAAGGAAGCAGCTGGGGGGCCCGGGGCTAACTGGGAGCTAGCTGGGGGTTCTTCTTCGGCTGTCTTGCCTGTCCTAAACAGCTCAGTAATTCTATCAAGGGCCCATCATGGGCAGAATGAAGAGTGACAGGGAGAGGCGTCAGGAGAGATGAGAATGCCAATGTTGATTAGCCGGCTGGCGGGACGGTATAGAGGTGGTTCAGAAGGCATCCTCCTCCTCATCCTCCCCCCTCCCCTCCTCTTCCTCCTCCTCCTCCTCCTCAAGCTGCAGGACATCTCATTTATTCCACTCTGGGTCGAATGATGTGAGGCAGGAGAAAGGAACATGGTCCACAGTCCTCACCTCCCTGGACTGGGCCACAGCCTAGGCTCTGGTGCCCGACAATCACACAGCATCCCATGAGCACAGATCAGTTCAAAGTAGCCTACTTACCGATATCTGGTACGAGGTCCTCATCATCGATTTCTGTGGGACAACAGGCGAGAGAGAGAGAGAGAGAGAGAGAGAGAGAGAGAGAGAGAGAGAGAAAGAGAGAGAGAGAGAAAGAGAGAGAGACATGAGAGAGAATACAATGTTTGCTTATTGAGTCTAATGGGGTTAAATTATCATTATAAGACACACACACACAGACACGTTATAGAACCTGGTTCACTACAAGATGCATCACATACCTCCGTTGCCAGAACCAACTTCGAACTCTTTAGCTGTTGGAGAGGACAGGGACAAGAGGCCTGCGTTAACTAACAACCATCACTACAAACTGTAGCTAGGATGATGTCATGATCTGATAAAAGAACGACTGTTGTGACATCAAAGGCCCATCCCAGCACCAACTGCATGATCAAGCATTTAAGCTTACTCCTTCAACTCTGAAACGATCATCAAATGGACTATTCTGGTGTTCTCAAACACTGAACTTCCATGTAAAAATTGTGTTAATGATGGCATATTTTCACTCCCATGGGCACCTTTGTTTTGCGTCTGTTTAAGACACACGTATAGGTATGTAGAAAGAGGCCATAACAGATAAGGTGTCTGACTTGATGTTTATCACCTGATAGAAACAGGTGAAAGGTGAAAACGTACCTATGGCAGCTCGCAGTACCAGGCACAGGACCAGGAATCGCATCATCTTCTCAAATGCTGGAGGGAGATGAGACAGAATGTTCTAAAAGACCTGCTAATGACACTCGCTCGTGTGTGAAAATGGCGTCTCGGCAACAGATGGTGTGAAAGATACACAAAGAAACACACCTTCGTCATATTGCGATGTCTGCATGTCACATTTCCAGCATAGGTTACATAAAAACAGGCTCAACGGAAAACGACAGTGATTGCACAACATGAACCTCATTTCCCACAGTGCTCAGCAGAAACCCGCGACCTCTCAGGGTGTTTGGTCACAGTCAGCTGGCATCAGGGGCCTATTCAACGTTTTCCCCTGGCCCTCCTCCATGCTGTGTCCCAGGCGGAGCGACCAAGCTGAGTCACAAATCAGCTCTTATTCAACATTAGAGCGAAAAGTGATTTACATCCACTGCATAAGCCATACTCTATTTAAACACTGCAACACAATGTGGGATATAATGCGACGTGACGCAAATATCACGGTTTCCGTCGGCACACGTTTAGGTGATATGTCGACAGGTACGTAGATTTTTTTTTGCTCAACCGTTTTCCTTCTTAGTGCGAAAGCCAAGTCCCTACTCCTGGCCTGGAGCCAGGGACAGAGTCCTTCCTGGTCGGCGTCTCCACGCCACACAGATGTGAACTCAGCTGTTCCCAGGCAGCAAAACAAAGCTCCAAAGTGCAGCTGGCCGGGCCTAGTACAATCAAGGATATATTTAAACATCAGTGCTCAGGAAACCACCTCTTGCCCACTGGAGGTCGATGCCTAGGTGGTCGGACCTGGCAACGGACCTGTGACCTCAGCTCACCCTAGGCACGCTGGGAGAATTCTCGTAAACAAGGCAGAGGAGTCTGCTACGACTCCTCCAGATTTTCCATGCGTCCATTGTATCCAAATGCGGTTTCTTCGGACGACAACTCTGGCGTAATATGAGAAGTGGGCATAACTTGCATTGTTAGGACAGACTAGCTTCTGAGAATTGACCTCCGGCCTACTAATATGTTAAAGAAGTTCATACGGTTCGCCATACTTGGTAAGCGGAGATCAGGATGGAAAGAAAGGAGGTTCCTGGAATGGGGTGGCTCGGAGAGAAATTCCTCCATCCAAGTTGGTTTGATGCTTGAGAAAGGCCTTGGGTTGGAGCATCTATGCTTCTAATCTCATTGGCGAGCGTTGCCG